>NC_057806.1:205073583-205085116 GCF_018294505.1 Triticum aestivum
GCCAACCCCGCCGCTCGCGCTAGTCGCCGCCGTCGCGCTAAGCCGCCGCCGCCGCCGCTTGCCGTCGCCGCCCTGCAAGCCGCCGCCCCGCCACCTCGCCTTGCCGGAGCCCATCGCCGGAGGTAGCCGCCGGATACGAGCCGCCGGTTTTTTCAAGAACCGTTTGGTTTTTTAGAAAACCCTAGATTCGTTTTTTTCGGATCGCCGGTTTTTCTCGGTTCTTCTAGTTAGCAGATGTTCGTCCGTACATTCGTTTTAACAAACAATTTTCGCACGTTAGTTAGAGCTAACGAACGCTTGTTCGTTAGTCTGTTTGTCAGTTTTCTTTTATCGTATTTATTCCGCGAGTTTTCTGATCGCGATTTCTGATCCGATCTTAGTTTCTGTTTATCTTTTCACTCGCTAGTCGGAATCAGGCGATTCAAGCGCCTAGAGTTTCGTTTCGAAACCCCCTTAACATTTAACCAACTTAAATAAGTTTTTGCTACTGTAAAATTAGACCTAGGTTCAGATTAGTAAACGAAGCTTCTTTCTTTCGCCGTTTGAGTTTCGTTGCTCCGTTTGATTTCATTCTTTTTGCGAACCGGAGTTCTTAAGTTGAACCTTCTGGTCAACCTCTTTTATTTGAGTTTTGCTTGCACATCTTTGCTTGTTGCTTATGTATGTTATTGTTTGTTTGTGATAGAACACCCGGAGTGCGAAGCGTGCTACTACTAGTCCCTAGGTTTCGCAGACCGTCAGCAAGGCAAGTAACACTTTGATCATATCCCTTTTATCACCCAGTTTTTATGCATTAGTTCCAATCCTCAAACATTGCATGATTAGGATGTCATTAACATGTGGGTTGGGAAGTAGTTGATGAGGTAGAACCTATTACCCTGTTACATCCAAACCCTTGGGAGTTACTTCTACGCGTTGCTTATATTGCTATGCTATGCTATGCTCGTAGACGTGGTTTCGGTTTGAGTGAAATCCATGCCAGATGGGAGTTTGTTAATTAATGGTTCAACTTAAGGTGGGAACTTAAATTAACATTTGGGTGGATTGAGGCACTGGGGAACCCAGTGTTGTCTGTATTTTTGGAAATCATGGAGTACCCGTGTGATCTTCCTATGGACCGCCACCCAGGCTCAAAGGGAACTGAGATGATTCATGCTAGAAACTTCCGTGTGCAGCCACAGGCTGTTATGGGATCTAGCATAGTTGAGTAAGTTATGTGAAGCTCTTGAAGAGGCAGATCAGCAGGTAGTGGGATGTAGGTTTGGTATGGTCTGTCCGGAGTAGAGAGTTAATGTTTCTGAAAGACTGTGTCTCGGTCATCCGTTTCTCAAACACCTCATAGTGCGAGAAATCCAACGGAGGCGATCGAGTCTTGTGGGGTAAAGTGCACAAACCTCTGCAGAGTGTATAATCTAATCATGGTTAGCCGTGTCCCCGGTTATGGAGAATTCTTGAGTATCTTGTATTTGGGTTATCACATGTATCTCATCATTCTTAAATAATATTGTTGGGATGTTAATCACTTTAATTGGGATTGAGTTGGAGGAACCTTCTCAATGATGTTTCAACTACAATGATAGTTAAATTAAAATCTATTCCTTTGTTGTAGGGAAAAATTGGCTTTTCGCAAAAACTATAACCATAGAGCTTTCCACCAGCCAAATATGCATGTAGTGATAGCATTATTCTGTTCCTGCTCTACTATGTTACTTTGCCAGCATATTCCATGTGCTGACCCGTTTTCGGGCTGCAACGTGTTATGTTGCAAACTTTTCAGATGAGGAGTAAGGTCCGTTAGGTCATTGCCGTGCAGCTCAGCTATGCCGTTGGAGTTGATGGACTCACTTTATCTTCCAAGCCTTCCGCTGTTATCGTATTAGATGGCCTTCAGCCATATTATTGTAATAAGTTCTCTTTGGAGACATTCAATGTAATAAGTGTGTGATTGCCACTCGGTTATAAATCCTTCGAGTACTGTGTGTGTCAGCATTACCGATCCAGGGATGACACTGAAGCACAGAGAATTGGCCATCTGAGGTCGGGTCGCTACATGGATCCACGTTGGGAGGATACGTGCATGACACCTAACGGCAATAGCTGCCTTTGATACTAACTTGGCTGACTCTGTAGCATCATGTGGCCTTTTTAAACCTGCCTCAAAATGGATCTCCATTCTTCCTCTAGATTTTGTTAATCTGTCAAGCATTATCCCCGATGTCTGTTTCCGCTTGCGCCGTGGTGCTAGTTCAACAACGAATATGGAAAGTGTTAGTGTACATCAAACTATGAGAGTACATATAAAGGAGCATGCAACTGCAACTTGACTCGGTTAGGTACCGTCTTGGTGTTGATACTCATGAGGTTCATCTAATCTTGCCTAGTCCTGTTGTGTCAGCAGTGCTTCGGAAGTAGTGTTAGGTGTGAAGGCAGCTTGGGAACTGGCTAGTTCTGGAGCAAACAAATGAGTAACTGGTTGAGATGCTGGTACAGTTGAAGCGGATGCTGCAGCTGGTGGAGCAGGTGATACTGTGTATGTAGATTTAGCCGGTGGACTTGGACCTTCTACTGCACTATAAGTACTAGCAGAATCTCGAAGGCAAAACCTTTTTCATTTCCTCTGACGAGTAACATCACTCCCTACTACATTATTTCCTTGCTCTTTTTGACTTTGCCTTGTCAAGTTGTACCCACAACACAAAAGAATAAAATCACTCTTCAGAACTCAATGATGCATGATACAGACAAGAAATACTTTGATGTAATACAACCGTACGAGGATGGAATATGTAAGAAAAACAGGACAACATGACATATTCATAGCTACAATGTGCAAACTAAGCAGAAGGATTTTCAAGAAAATAGAAGTAATGCAAGCTAGACACCATATGAAAGATGCAACCAATATTACTCTGCCAAGTTAAAAGTGTCTTGTCATAAGTGGCAATTCGAAAAATTAGAAGCAGTACAACATAGAAATCAATGCAAGATGCAACCACTATCAAACTGTCATGTTAAAAGCGTCCAATCATGAGTGACTGATGCGGGATACACAACAACAGTACTTTGATGTAAGAACATGGTATGATAGATAGATGTAGTGTATTCTAGACACAGAAAGCCATGTCATATGCACATGTATAACGTATAAACTCAGCAGGTGCAATTTAATCAAAATAGAAGAAATACAAGCTAGACAACATATGCAACATGAAACCAATTATCACACTGTCAACTTAGAGCAAGCACCTGCGATGGTGGAGTACGGGAGATGAACTCATCATGTACACTTGGGACTTCAACTTCATTAGCAGTAGCAGTGGTAAATCTAGAGAGTCTCTGTTTGCGTTGGTGCGGAGGACCACCAACATCCCCTAACTTACTCTTTTCCTTCCTATTTTCTGATATTGCCTTATGAATTCAAAACCACAAGAAGATGAATAAAATTAGCTCTGCATAACTGGTTGATGCATGATACAGACAAACACTACTTTGATGTAAGGCAAGCGCAGGATAGGAGGATGGAATATATACAAAAAAAGACAGTGTTTCATATTCACACGTACGATAGGAGGATGGAATATGTATGCAAAAACAGTAAGCAGAAGGCATTTCAACAAAATTAGAAGAAATGAAAGCTAGGCACCATATGAACATGCAACCAATATCACTCTATCAGGTAAAAAGTGTCTCGTCGTAAGTGTCATTTCAAGAAATTAGAAGCAGTACAAGCTAGAAGACAATGCAAGATGCAACCTACATCACAGTCCCAAGTTAAATGTGTCTTATGGGTAAGTGATCGTTGTAGGTATAAGTTGTAAGCTACGCAGATGCAATTCAACATAATCAGATGCAATACAAACTAAACATCATACGAAAAACGCAACCACGTATAACACTTCCAAGTAAGAGCAAGCACCTGCGATGGTGGAGTAGGGGAGATGTGCTCATCATGTACACGTATGTTCTAGAAACAGGAACACGTGTCACATTCACAGGCATTATGTGTAAAGTAAGCAGATGCAATTCAAGTTAGAAGCAATACAAGCTAGACATCATACGCAACATGCAACCACATATAATAGTATCAAGTTAGAGCAAGCACCTATGATGGTGGAGTAGGGGAGATGTGCTCATCATCTACACAGCTACGTTGACTGTCCAGCCTTGTGTTGTGTTGCGAATCTTGTTGGGAGGATGGCGGAGTAGAATCTGTAGAGACCCCCTATTTGAGTTGCTCCAAAGGACCACCATCATCCACTGCCGGACTAATTTCCTCCAGCTATAATGATTTTGCATTGTGAAGTCAAACCGATAAGAAAAAGGAATAAAATTCGCTCTTCAGAACTCATTCAGGCATGATACGGACGAACACTACTCGGATGAAAGGCAAACACATGATGCGAGGATGGATATGTATGAAAAACAGGATGGTGTGACATATTCACACCTATGATGTGGTAACTAAGAAGAAGGCATTTCAACAAATTAGAAGCACTGCAAGCTAGACACCATATGAAAGATGCAACCAATATCACTCTACCAAGTTCAAACTGTATGGCGTTTCAACAAATTAGAAGCAGTACATGCTAGAAATCATATGCAAGACACAACCAATATCACAGTGGCGACTTAAAGGTGCCTTATCATAAGTGAATGATGCGGGATATGCAAGAATAGTAGTCTGATGTAGAAACAGGAACACATGTCATATTCACATGCATTATGTGTAAAGTAAGCAGATGCAATTCAACAAAGTTAGAAGCAATACAAGCTAGACATCATACGCAACATGCAACCACATATAATAGTGCCAAGTTAGAGCAAGCACCTGTGATGGTGGAGTAGGGCAGATGTGCTCATCATCTACACAGCTACGTTGACTATCTAGGCTTGTGTTGTCTTGCGAATATTGTTGGGAGGATGGCGGAGTAGAATCTATAGAGAACCTCCGTTTCAGTTGCTCGGAAGGACTACCATCATCCAATGCCTTGCCAATTTCCTTCAGCTTTATTGATTTTGCATTGTGAGGTCATACCGACAAGAAAAAGGAATATCATTTGCTTTTCAGAACTCATTCATGCATGATACTGACAAACACTACTCTAATGAAAGGTAAAGTCATGATACGAGGATGGAATATGTACGAAAAAATGGATGGCTTGACATATTCACACCTATGATGTGGTAACTAAGCAGAAGGCACTTCAACAAATTAGAAACACTGCAAGACACCATATGGAAGGTGCAATCAATATCACTCTGTCAAGTTAAAACTGTCTCGTCATAGGTGGCGTTCATCAAACTAGAAGCAATACATGCTAGAAAATCATATTCAAGACACAAACCAATATCACACTGCCAACTTAAAGGTGTCCCATCATAAGTGACTGATGCATGATACACAAGAAGAGTAGTTTCATGTAAGAACATGGTGTGATAGACAGATATAGTATGTACCAAAAACAGGAAAGCATGTCATATTCACATGTATCATGTGTAAGCTAAGCAGATGCAGTTTACACTAATTAGGAGCAATACGAGCTAGACACCATATGCAACATGCAACCAGATATCACACTGCCAAGTTAGAGCAAGCACCTTGGATGGTGGAGTAGGGGAGAGGAGACTTGGACCTTCTAATGCACTACCAGTACAAGGAGAATCGGTACAGATGCTCCATTTACGTTGCTGTAGAGGACCACCATCATCGCCTTCCTTACTCTTTTCCTTCCTCTTTCTTGATTTTGCCTTGTCAAGTCAAACCCACAAGAAAAAGGAATAAAATTTGCTCTTCAGAACTCATTGATGCATGATACTGACAAACACTACTTTCATGTAAGGCAGCCGCATGATAGGAGGATGGAATATGTATGAAAAACAGGACAGCGTGACATATTGACATGTATGATGTATAAAGTGTAAACTAAGCACGAGGTGCTTGAACTTGTTAGAATCGATGCAAGCTACAAACCATATGAAAGATGAAACCAATATCACTGTGCCAAATTAAAAGGGTGCCCTAACAAATGTATTTGACCAAATTAGAAGCAATACATGGCAACAGGCTAGAAATAATATGCAATATGCAACGAATAAAGGTGACTCATCGTAAGTGATTGATGCAGGATACAGAAGAGAGGTAGTTTCATGTAAGAACAAGGTTAACACATAGATGTAGTGTGTACCAAAAATAGGAATGCATGTCATATTCATAGGTATAGTGTGTAAACTAAGCAGATGCAATTTACCCTAATTAGAAGCATTACAAGCTAGACACCGTATGCAACATGCAACCACATATCACACTGCGAAGTTAGAGAAAGAACCTGTGATGGTGGTGTAGGGGAAGTGCGGTCTTCAGGTACAGAGCTACGTTCAATATCTTCAGTTAGGCTTGATGTTCCTTGAGAGTCATGTGGAGAGGATGAAATTGCATTCTTTATAAGAGTATTGCGTCTCATATTAACCCACCCACGTGACTGTCTCATCATAAGGATAGACGCAGGATACACAAGAACAGTAATTTGATGTAAGAATATGGTGTGATAGGCAGATGTAGTATGTACCAAAAACAGGAAGGCGTGTCATATTCACATGTATAATGTGTAAGCTAAGGAGATGCAATTTAACAAATTAAGAGCATTGATGAGGGATACACAAGAAAAGTAGTTTGATGTAAGAACATGGTTATTAGAAAGACGTAGTATGTACCAAAAACAGGAAGGCATGTCATATTCACAGGTATAATGTGTTAACTAAGCAGATGCAATTTACCCTAATTAGTAGCATTACAAGGTAGACACCATATGCAACATGCAACCACATATCACACTGCCAAGTAAGAGCAAGCACCTGCGATGGTGGTGTGGGGGAATTGCGGTGATCAACTAGAGAGCTACATTGACTATCTTCATTTAGCCTTGCTGTTTCTTGAGAATCATGTGGGGAGGATGACACTTCACTCTTTAAACGAGTAGGGCGTCTCAAAGTAACCCACTCGGGTGACTGTCTCATCATAAGTGATTGACGAGGGATACAAAAGAGCATTAGTTTGATGTACGAACATGGTTAATAGACATATGTAGTATGTATCAAAAACAGGAAGGCGTGTCATTATCAAAGGTATAATGTGTAAAGTAAGCATATGCAATTTAACCAAATTGGAAGCAATACAAGCTAGAGACCATATGCAACATGCAACCACATTTGACAGCGCGAAGTTAAAGCAAGCACCTGGGATGGTTGTGTGTGGAAATTGAGATCAGCAACTGCAGAGGTACGTTTACTGTCTCCAACTGCTGACACTGCACCCATTAGAGCGCTGAAACGCTTAGTGCTTATCTTCGAATTACACTGGAGCGACTTCTGTCTTTTCTTTTCTGCATTCATCAACACTGCGTCAGAGTCTGAAATACCCATGCATAAAAAACAATAGTGTGAGTATGGGTGAAGTGTGTGCACAATTAGTACAGTGTAAACGTAGCAGATAGCAGGTCGGTGAGAAATAAATGATGGGAGACATATGATAGCTCTACAACATGCATGGCACACTAAATTACTATAGGATTCTATGAAAATAACAGTCGACTAAAAGCAAATAGGGCGGTCCATTTTTTCTGCACCGTCCGATGTACAAAGAATGGGCAGACCGCCTTCATCTACCTCCAGCCAGTCAGTGTTGACGATCTTCCTCGAAACGCCAGTGACCACCGGCCCGGTATTCCTCCCCTGCCTGCGCCCTCCCCTCAACCTCACCGCACCGCCGTGCTTGGCACCGCCCCCCGGCCATCCATTCAAGCCCCGCCGACCTCCATATTGGGCGCAAGCAGCTCTTGCGCCCCACACCCCTATGATAGACATCGATGCGCCGCTTCCCCGGGGAACATGCGGACTAGGTGCTCCGCGTGCCTAAGCGGGTGCTGCTTCTTTTAGTTGCGGTTCGACTGACCCTGAATTGAAATCTAGGCGGGCTACTGACCTCTAGCAAAGGTGAAATAGTAAAAGGGAGGAAACCTTCTGCATTTAGTATCACAAAGAAGATGCAGTAAGAAGCGCTCAACTAGTTTCTTTCGTGGGATGAATACGGTGTGAGCGGAGACATAAGATTTGCATGAATAAGGGAAGAGGAGTACCTCTTTACGCTGGCAGTGTTGTGTCCTCTCTCTGTTTTTCCGACGATTTTCTTGTTGTTCGCCGGAAACCAGAAGTTGTGGAGGACGATGCAGCCTTGGACGAACCCATGGCCAAGTTGTTGAGTGTGGTGCGGTGGCCGTCTGTCGGCGGTGGGGAAGCAGATCCAAGGCGGAGAACGAAGGCGTAGCAGGAATAGCTCTGGTGCGATGGACGGTTGCGACAGTGGAGCCGCAGCAGTGAGCCGCAGGACGGCGTGGTCGGAGTGGTTCTGTTATGGTGCACATCGGTGTCGGCGTCGTGGAGGCAGCTCTGCCTCGGCTTCAGCTGCTAAGTCCTTGAGGGCGTTGCGGTGGCGGTTGCGTTGGACGACGACGTCGGGGTACCGGCTCCGGCGTGATGGAGGAGGGCGGCGGTGGATTGGCCGCTATGGGGTGGAGGACGGAGGAGGCTGGGGTTTTGCGGCTGGTGGAGAGGGCGTTTTCACGCCCACGGAGTATGAATGGGGAAACAGAGGGAGGCGGGGAACTAAGGGGGAACAATGTTTCGGTTTGAGACGCGCTTGATTGAAATTTGGGGAAAGTTACAAACTTTGCCCCCATCTAAAATTTTGGACATATTGCGGGTTGGGGGTAGGACAGTCATGTCAGGTGTCCCAAATGCGGGCGGGATAGATTTCGGCCGAGAGCATGGGTAGGCACCCATGGCGTATGAATGCTTCTCGGAGGCGGTTGAGACTGGCGTCTTGGTGAAGTTACAAACCTACCCCGGTTTAGACCTTTGGACATCGGGACGATAGGCTACACGGGCCAGAGTCTGGACAGTTATTTCCTACCACCAAAACATTAGTCTCGCGCGGTTTCGGGTGACCAGAGGCCTATTTGGCGCTTCGTTCAATATTTGGGAGCAGAAGCATTAACGTTTTCGGTTCTCTTGAATTGAACTTTCAGGATTTGTCAAACTTCACAAATCTTTACTCTTGAAAATCCTAAAGCTACGATTATTTTGGAATGGAGGGGGTACATTTGAATACACATTGTACACGAGTGTATATTAAAAAATATGCAACTTACCTCAGTTCATGCATGGTTCTAGATATAATCTCCTTGGATGCAAAAAAAGATAGATATGCGTATGAATATATATAGCATGTTCAAACTCACAACAAAGATTGATGCCCCCTTTTACATCTGATTTACAAATTCCATTATCTCGGGTTCAAATAGATGAATGCACTTCCTGTGAATTCGTATCTTCGAAACCCCCTTTATGTTGAATTCGACATGTATTCTATTTCGTAGCTAGCAATTTGGAATGTATCCATGCAAGTGACAAATGTATAAAGTGCTTCACACTAACAACATGGAGTGCACTAATTAATGTTTATATATGAATTGCAAAAGCATCCATTGCCTGTATTTCAAACCGCTCTCACTCTATGGATCGATAATATGAAATAAACACATGCACATGCTAGAATTCAATAGAGTATGGGTGTCTGATAGACGGATTTTCATCCATACGCAATTTGCAAAATTCATGATCTCATCCAAAAATAATAATTCCCTTTATATTTTAATTTAATGCGTAGAACCGCCTTTTACACGTAGATGCACTATGCCTCGCCCTGTTCTCACAAACGCGTTATATATCTCTCTATCTAATGCATAAGTGCACACACTTTATATGCATCAGCATTTCTCTTTCGCACATGCTCACAATCTCTCTCAGGGTGTCGGGGTGTCTCACACACATGATCTCTCTGTTTCTCTCTCTCTTTCTGACTACTATGTACCACTCTTTTCACTAATCTCAGTAGGAAAACACTATTTCTCTCACATGCATATATACACATGCACGGTCTCTACTAGCCCTCTATACGCACATATATGTGCCTACGTGTCTCCCGCATGCACATTATCTTTAGGCCTCTCTCGCACACATTGCCCTCCCCCTGACACACCTCTCTCTTAGTAGTTGGCAGATATGATTTCATCATATCATTCGGTAGGATATCCCTGGCTGTTAGGCTGGATGGTAATACGGGGCAAAGTTTTACCCTAGTTCGGATCGGACCCTTGCAGTTGAAGAAAGAGCCTACTCCTGGTACTGTATATTAGTGATAGGGGTGTGTACAAAGTACACGTGAATACTAGGCATTGTGCGTGTGTGTATACTATCGACGAACTAGCCCCCAAGCTTGTATAACATACTAAGGGCCTAGGGTTACAAATCATATATAGTCGGCTTATCACCAGTGGGGATAGAGTCCTCCGTGACTCTGGTAGCTTCGTGTTGTACGCCGAGTCCTCCACACGGGTCTTCGTATAACACGTCTCGGTCCAACCTATATGTGGCGCAGGATGGAACCAACCCATGAGTCTTCATGTTGACCCACCACAACTAGAAATGATGTGCCCACCACACCACACACGCAATCGGCCACTAAGAAAATAAGCATATACAATAGTACAACGGTATCTAGCTCACGATACGTCTCCATATTTTGTTGATGACACTGACAGACTTTGCATTTGATGCGTGCTCTGTATTTTGTTGACGACACTTACGGTCATTGTATTTGAAGCGAAAGCACGATATGGTCACTGGACTTCAGAATAAGCTCATCACGGTCACTACATACATTTTATCATGCTAACCAACATGTGGTTGGATGGTTAGAGGAAAATGGTTTCTCGAGCCCACCAAGGTTAAAGTCTCGGTGCTCGCATTTATCTTCTGTTAATTTCAGTATTTTCCGGCAATGTATGTTCAGTGGGAGGAGACGTTCCACTCGACTACGAGGCACCTATGGTGACTTTGTAAAATCTCAAGATCATATATGATGGCCCACTCTCTCAAAGGTGCTCATAGGGGTAGGGTTCGCGTGTGTGCGCTTCTAGCGATGAATGCTTGCGCGTATATATGAGCCCTTGCGTCTGTACCGTGTTAAACAAATACATGTCATGATTAGAGGGTCACTGGCTCACCTGTACAACTCCGTATTTTGTTGATGACACAATCAATTGACCAATCAAACATTCCACGCGGCGCAACTAGTGTTGCACCATCAGGGCGCGTAACCATGGGGCCCAACTGTCAGCCCGTATATGAAAGAAAGAAATGGTAGTTTGAGTCTGTACTGTGTTAATAAAATAGGAGTACATTTTAGGGTGATCATACGGTCACTGGCTCACCATACAGCTCTGTAATTTGTTGATAACACGATCAATTGACCAGTCAAACGGTCCACATTCAACAGCGCACATTACCATAGGGCCCACCCGTCAGCACGTATATGAAGGACAGAAATGGTAATAAATTAGTGGTCGGTGGGTATTCGAAGTCGTGAGACCTCTCGTTGGCAGTCACCGGCGATTGGGGGGCGTTCATTGGGCGGTGG